>NW_021940553.1:5880353-5914219 GCF_001715985.3 Manacus vitellinus
AAGAAAGAAAGAAAGAAAGAAAGAAAGAAAGAAAGAAAGAAAGAAAGAAAGAAAGAAAGAAAGAAAGAAAGAAAGAAAGAAAGAAAAAGAAAGGAAGAGAGAAAAGAAAGAATCTCAGAGGCAAGGCTGAATCCAGGGGGATTGTAATGGACTATAAGGCTAAACCTCATCAGAAAAAGCTTTATTCCCAAAGGGAGTTGCATTGAAAGGGAATAATTGACTACAGAACAGAAAGAACTGATTCATATTCTTTGAAGTCAAATCAAATTCCTCATCCTGAAAACTTCCTTTCACAGATTAAGGGCCAAGTTTTCTTCTGCATTCTGTGAAGCACAATAAATTACCCTAGTATGAGTGAGAGGAAAACCCGTCTACAGGCATTCGATTCTTAGATCAAGGAAGCAGAATATTTTTATATGCATTGATTATTCTGTTCACCCTTTCACTGTAGCAAATCTCTATATGGCAATTCCTAATCTCTATTTTTCAGCATATTTATTCCTATATTCTCAAAAAAGAATTATTGCTCATTCAAATAACACCTCAAGGAGTGTGGCCATCAGGGTTAGTTAGGTCTGGGTCTTTCTTACTCTCTCTTCTGATAAGAAAATTGTAATTTTTTAAATGACTCTTTTATATCAAGACAGTGTGAGTTGTTTCTAAGAACAGCAGAAGGAATGCAGAAGTGCACTCGACACCCAGAGTGGAAAGTATTATGATTTATACAATGGCTCTTTCTTATTTCAGGAATTTGTTCCTGCAATCATGGTGTGGCAGCTTATAAAAAAAAATCTCCTGTCTTCAATACAATAAACACTTTGTAGTATGAAATCTGTCTTCACTGAGGACAGTTCCTTCTTTCGGCATGAAGTCTTTTCACTAATTGGTTCAGGGTGTTTAATAGTCACCAGCTTGCCTTCCCAGAATTTGTAAAGTGAGGTTCAAGGCTCTGAATTTGATGTAAAAAAGAGGAGTAAAGAAGAGAGGACAAATAAAACAAATAAATGTTTTCCTTCCAGCAGCAAAAGGATAGATGTGGTGGTGACAGTAATCTTCCTCTATGAGCACAGATAGCTATATAGGGATGGTCACTATCAAAAAGGAGTTGGTTATATATCCTTGAAGCAAGGCAGAGTCTTACTTACCTTAACTTTGCACAATTTTTCCTGTGCTGACTTTATCAGGGCATCCAGCGGTATGGCACACTGCTCTCTGTACAAGCATGCCAAAATCTGGGCCGACACATCACAAGGAAAAAAGGGACAACAGTTGTCTTAAGTAAAGCCAGAACCACATTACCAAGCTTGGGTCTTTGGGAAATTCAGTCCTTTTCCTACTGTTTGTGTGGCCTTTGACAATAAAAGTTCACCTTTGCAAAAGACATTTTGCGACAGACAGTTCAGATTGCTGTCCTTTAAATCCAGACATTACAACCAGCTGGAAGTCTGCAGTGACCTCTTCCATGGCAGAGCAGAATAAATCAGTGACAAAGTGCTAGTATCACTGCAAGAACAAAAGAGATCCCTCCCTTCTAGAGCCTGTGAGTATTTTAACCTCTTTAGATGAGATTCTTGTTACCTTACATGGTCCTCTAAAAGGTAGACATCTAAATCTAAGCCAGCCATTTATGATTCCTTAAGAGTCAAGAGAAAGAAACACGAACCTACAAAAGGGCAGTTCACCTCGTCCTAAAATAGCCTTTGGGAATGAGTCAGCAGTACTGCCCTCTGCATTACCCATATCTGTCCTTTGGCTATAATGGATGGTGAGGGCACCTCATACCTGTAAATTTTAGACACTGGATTTATATTTGAGGACTCACACTTTCTTTATGGTATTCTAGTTTTCATTCCTGCAGAATTATGCATCAAAGACAGGAAATGATGGAGGCCACGTATTCAAGTCTTACCTCTTAGAAGTACTTGGCTAGGTAATGTAACCACACTATGAGTTGAGAACTGATTTGAATGGAGAAAAGACTTATGTTGGTCACCTTAGTTATTATGGAAAAAATGTACCATAAACATAAAGCAACAATATCAATCTCACTTTTATGTACACACACACACACACACACAAAGAAAAGGAAACAAGGTAAATTTGGTCTCAATCTACGTAGATGGATAATAAGACTTTCAATTATTGTTGCATTATTTGTTAGTATGTGGATGAAAGATTAGGTGACAATATGCAAAATATATTTTCTGCATATTATAATATTTAGTAATGTCATTTGATTTTTTATATGTTTCATTAAATTGTTTTGTGGCTTTATTATCTACCCAGATGCACAGCTCAGAAATACAATTATTCAGATTTAGAAGCAATAAAATTTGGCATGCATTTACTTGTATTCAGAATTCCTGCACGTTAAAGAGAAATTACTGCATTCTTCCCACATAGCTCTGTTCTCATGCCTTCGCTGAACCATTCATTAGATGGAGCACATTATAGAAAACACACCATTTATGTTAAGGAACCCTCTGATAACAGATGTATTTGTACAAAGCAAATATTTCAATATATCATAGCCTTTTGATCATGACTATAATAGAAGCAAACCTATACACATTTTCTGTAATGCATATCTCTGTTATATGGTTATTGAGGGGGGGAAAAATGAGTGCTATAGATTATATGTTGTAAGAAAAGGCACCTGCAGACAGGGGCTGACAATCCTTTGAAAACATTATTGAATACAATACAAATTGTTCCATTTTATAATAAATGTTTTGAGGTTGCATTAAAAGGCATGTCTCCTAGCTGAAGCACAGGGAGTTTTCCTGTAGACAAGTTGCTCCTGCTTAGTTCTGCCTTTGCTACGTTTCATAAATCAAGCACTAGAATACAAGACGCAATGTCCTGAAGTTGTCCCCTGTCCCCTGTAGTTGTGACTGAGTCTGTTCATGATGGATAGCAGGGCAGAGAGTAAGTCTGTGGTCATGTCCTAACAGGGGAGGTTCCATCAGTGGTGTCCACTGCACTCTGTGAGGCCACACACAGGACCTTGGGTCCCTGCTTGGACTTCAGGAAATGATCCCGGCCAAAAGCATCCCGGATGGATGCTGTCTGTAGTACAGACCTTCTGGGTTGGGGTGAGCTGTAACTACTTATGAATATACAAATAAATATAATAAGGGGAGAGTGCTATAGCTCTGTGTGCATCCCTTCCCTTTCACTCCACCTTTCAACAGGAACTGTAGTTCCACCATTGTGTAAGCGCTTTCCTCCACCAGTGTGTTACCTCTTACAGCATCCCCACAACCTGGCGGAAGAGCACTAATTAACACTCCCATTTGCTACCCAAGAGGAAATGGGAGAATGTTCAATGATAGGGTGCCTCTCTATTCTGTCAGTCCCTGACTGGCAGTTCCATACTGGATCAGGCAACCCTGCCTCGTCTCTGCTCACTCTCAGTGTCAGTGACACTCTGAGGGGCAAAAATCAACATTTTACATTTCAGGGAATCCCCAAAGGCAGTGTCACAGGCTACACTGAGGAGCCCCAGGCCTTTGGTCCCTCATTTATGCTATCAGGACTGTAACATAATTGTTGTTGCTTCAGATGGATACCTTGAAGTTGCATGTCTCTCATGGACTCAGGTGCCTCCCATTTCTACCCAGCCACCACACAGGCAAATTTTATCTTGTAAGTCTGTGTAAGAGAAGAGACAAAAACAACTTAATCAGGTGTAATTCAAGCTTTTCACAACTGAGGCACAACATGGTCATCTCCATGGGACAATCCCTAGTAATGTGGGAAGTCTATGGAGCATCAGAAACTGAGGATACAGGAATTATTCCTTTTTTTCTATTACTTTCTTCTGAAAGCAGAGAGACCTGCAAGCAAAAATATTGGTCTGAATATTTCTGCTTTACAAAAGCCACAGATCTCATCCTTTTCTTTTTCTGTTGGAATTATTAAAATGTAGAATAGCATTTTATTTTTTAAATTAATAATTCTGCTTCAATGTTTCTGACTATGGTATAAGAGCTTTATTACATAAATTAAATCAGTATAATCTTTTTTGCCTAAATTTGCACACATAATACGGATAACTTTACTTCCTCTTTCTGCAGAGGTATAGAATTTTTATTCTTTTGTCCTAATGGATAGAATTTCAAGTCATCATGTTGTTTATATTTCATAGACTAAACTCTACTTATTTTTTTATGTTAATTTCGAATAACTCTATTGACTTAACAGAGTTACACTGGATTTGCATTACTACAAATGGTAGTACATGCTAGCCCTTAAATGATTATGGGGATTTTGGATTACCCAATGGATTTGGAAAACCACATTCAATAATTTTGCTAAAAATGTCTTTATTCCTGAGGCCATTTAATATTTATGCACTTGTTTCAAGCTTGTTTCTAAAGACTACAATGATTTATTATGAACCAACACTTGCACAATAAGCTATAATAAAACAGCTATTTAGGTTTGCTTATGTTTACCACAAAATCAGTTCAAGGCATCTGAGAATCTTCCTGGGTTAAAATAAAGTATGTCCAATAAAATGGAGAAATGTGACTTGATATAACTCACAAGCTTGTAGGACAGAGAGCTAGCTGCCTTGACAAATGCCAGTGGATATTCTTTGACCATCATATTTTCCCTTCCTAGGCCTTCCCTGTTCATCTTCTCACTCCAAATACATTATCTTTTGAATCTGGGGATAAGTCTTACCAACAGTGAAGAGCCAGCAATCACCTTCTGTCTCTCTTGGCACACAGCTGAGTTATTTTACTTGAGGGGTAATGTTCTGGGTCCTTCTAAGGTGTAAGATAAACAGATGCCTGTCATTTATGCCTTTCAGTTTGTACATTACAATCTTTCTTTTATTATTTTGGAAAAAAAAATTCTGAATTGCTTTCAACTTCTGCAAACCATGAATAACCTCTTTGAATGTCTCTGCAGTTAACTTGGACAAGTATATTATCTCAAGGGAGAAGAAGCCTACACTGAGGTCATTGAACCTTCTTCCACTTCCACTGGATAATTGAGTAAGGGCTGAATGAGACCCTTAACAGAGTCAGGGGTAGAGAACAGAAAAATTTAGGAATATTTTATTTTATTTTAAATACTCTGAATCTAAATTATACAGATTCAGAAAAATATCCTATTGATCACTGACATTTAAACCAAAGGCACTGAAATCCAAGAAATCCCAGATTTCAGATGTCTCTCCTTTCTGACAAAAGCAGCTTTTTAGTAACCACAGATGCCTTTGATTTAATTTTTCACTATGTTTTATCCACCCTATTTTGTTCTCCATCAAGAAAGAAAGATTAGTCATCACTCTATCAACAACAGAAAAAAATGGCTAAAATAGAGGTCTGATATATATATATGTCAGCTGTTGTTATTCTTGTTGCAAGTCAAAAGAATGCAATTTCCACAAGTTTGCTTCGACTCATAAGATCTCATGCTCAGAGATACAGCTGGGGTTTTCAAAGCTACATCATGGCATAAGCCTTGTCACTATCATAAGAGGAGAAACATCGCACGAATCATCAACACCTGCATTATGGATACCCACTTCCTTCCCTTTGACGACACCAACAAGACCAAAACTGGCTCAACTTTCAGAAGGAGGTGATGTGGTTCTGCTGTAAGTGTTCGAGACAGAGAGAAATCAAGGGGAGAAACTCTCCACCTTCAGTCTATGCAGTAAGGCCACATGATCACAAGCTTGAAGCGTGTGTACATATATATATATATATATATATATATATATATACACACACATATATATATATGTCTATAAGTTAGTATTTCTGAATTTCTATACAGTTGAGAGGGAAGAATTAGCAGGGCCCTATATGTATGGTGAACCTACAACACTTGCAAGATTCTTACTTCCCTTTCTTGATGCATCAAAAAGTGATGAACTACACTTTTTGTTTTTCACCATGGAAGCATTTACAATATTAAAGAGTAGAAAACAAAAACCGACGAGCAAAAAAAAGCATCATCCTTTCTTCAAAGTTTTCTGCTTTCGATGATGTCACACAAGCAAAAGATTTATCATTTAGTAGAAATGCTTACTACATGGCAATTGTCACATTCTTGGGGAAAAAAGAAAAAAGAAGCATAGGAGACCAACACAACTGTGGAAATGCATGAAGGAACAGAGCAGTTCTCAGAACATAGAAGAACTCTGAGGCCATTGTAGTCCTCAGGAAACAGAGTTTTTTGTTAAAGAGGAGACCAAAAGAAAAGCCAGTGTAGCCTTATTGCCATGACTGCTCAAGTGAGTAAATGGGGATGTTGGGGAGAATGAAATATCTCCTGTTTATAGGTGTTTGTAAATTGGACAGAGGTGCAAAACCAAAGTGTCCTCCTATCCTTAAAGAGAAAAAAATCAGATTAAAATAGGGAAAAAGAAAGGTTAGTTTTAATGCTAAATATTTTCCGCTTAAGAAGCAAGAACTTTTTGTCATGCATCTACAAAAGCCATACATCCCCACACATTCAGGATATCTTTTTGGTGGCATCATTTCCACACTCTGGTGTTTAGGTTAGTTTCAACCCCTGACCCAATTCCCTATAAACAAGCCACACTGTGGACAGCATAGAGGTTTGCATAGCTAGTTGTGATAGCTCTGCCATGGGAGGCCAGAACACCATTACTGAAGGCTTTGGGCAGCCTCAGACAATCTTGAACATGAAAATAAATACATTATTTCATTCAACATGTATTTAACTGAATTGCATAAGCCATCACTAGTCATTCTGCAGCAAAAGAAGGGGAAAATGCACAGTTGAGCAATACAGAAATCTGTCCCCCAGTCTGTCTATCCGAACCAATGACAGGCAGAGAAGGCATCTGGATTCTAACATGCTACAAGTCTCAGGGAAGAACTGCAGACAGAACACATACTCTGAGGCACATGGTGGGACCCTTGAGGATGATCCTGTGCAGGGTTAAGAATTGGACTCGGGGATCCTTGTGGGTACCTTCTAACTCAGCATATTCTGTGATTCTGTTGTTCAGAAGGGTACAGCCATAACATGCCCTAAGTGTGAAAGGCAGATACTCAGGAGGGACACCTTTTACAGCAGCATGGTGAAAACCAAAAGTGAGCAGCGCAGCATCCCAATGGTGCACTTAAATGGAGAATAAGGCTTTAGTCCTTGCATAAAGATGTAGCAAATAGCACATATTTATTTATAAGACACAGCCACTTCCATCTAGACCATACACCACATGCAACCATCTCATGACCTTCTCTCATCATACTGGAAATTTTCGGGGGTTTGATATGATTTGCAAGCTAAAACTAAACTCTGCAGACAGCTGAAAGTTCAGTCCCTCTCTCTCGAACATCTACTGAAAGTGTGAAGGAACACAGTGCAGAGGTTTTCTCTGAGCTTATTCTTTGATTTAGCACAAACAAATGCCTGAAAAAATTCATACTGTACTTGCTAAACAACAACTCTGAAAGAGAAATTGCACATCTTGGGAGGTAAAACATAATATCCCAGTCCTGGTGAGACACTACTAGGATGAGCAAGGTGGTTATGCTGTGTGGCGACAAGCATGTAGGATAAAAGTAACTAGTCCAGACTGTTTCCATTTTTTCTCCTTCATGACTGGACCCAGATATTGCAACTAATTATGGGGATTTACTAAGGCCAGTTAAGAATTGAAATGCCTAAGAGAAAGACCTATTCAAAAAAAAGCTAGACAAATATAAATTGACATTTAAGAAGCTGTCAAGAATTGCTATACATGCTGCAAATATAAGTCCAGTCCAAGCCAAAAAAAATCCAATGTCAGTGACTCAGAGAAAAAAAAAGAAAAGTCTCTCTGGAACAAAGCTGACATAGGACTGATTATGCTGACAGGAAAAAAAATGTACTTGTTCTAGAATATTATTCTCACTTCCCTGAGAGCTTACTAGGAGACATAATGGCTAAACAGGTAATCAGACATGCCAAATCTATTTTTGCTAAATATAGTATACCTGCAATCAAAAAGTCTGACAGTGGGCTATAGTTTAGTAATTTACTGATGGGAATTAGTTGTCTCAAGCAGTAAAGAGGCCCCAAGTGTCCATCCTGTGGTTTAATGAAGTTGCATCCTTAGAACCACAGAATCACATAATTGTTTATATTGAAAAACACATTTAAGAACATGGAGAACAACCATTAACTCAGCACTGCCAACTCCACTGCTAAACCTAAGCGTTACACTACATGTCTTTTAAATAGCTACAGGGATAGTGACTCAACCACTTCTCTGGGCAACCTATTCCAAAGCTTGAAATTTTTTCGGTAAAGAAATTTTTCCTAATATCTAATCTAAACCTCCCCTGGTACACCTTGAAGCCATTTCCTCTTGTCCTGTTGCTTGTTACTTGCTAGAAGAAACCAAACCCCATCTGGCTACAACCTCCTTTCAGGTACTTTTAGAGAGGGAAAAGGTCACCCCGAGCCTCCTTGTCTCCAAGCTGGACGCCTACAACTCCCTCAGCTGTTCCTCATCAGACTTGTGCTCCAGACCCTTCTCCAGCTCCATTGTCCTTCTCTGAACTTGCTCCAGCATCTCAATGTCTTTCTTGTTGTGAGTGGCCCAGAACTGAACACAGCACTCAAGGTGGGGTCTCACCAGTGCCCAGTACAAAGGGACAGTCACTGCCCCAGTCCTGCTGCCCACACTGTTGCTGACACAGGTCAGGGGCCATTGGCCTTCTTGCCCACCTGGGCTCACTCTGGCTCATTTCAGCCACTGCCATCCAGCACTCCCAGGTCCTTTCCCACCAAGCAGCTTTTCAACCCCTCTGCCCCCAGCCTGGAGCACTGCAGGGGGTTGTTGTGACCCAAGGGCAGGACCTGGCACTTGGCCTTGCTGAGTCTCACAGGATTGGCCTCAGCCCATTGATCCAGCCTGTCCAGATCCCTCTGCAGAGCCCTCCTACCTTCCAGCAGATCAACACTCCCACCCAGCTTGGTATCATCTGCAAAGTGACTGAGGGTGTACTTGATAACCTCATCCAGATCACCAGGTCTGGCCCCAGCACCGAGCCCTGGGGAACACTGCTTAAGCACATGATAATGATCTGCTTCCACAGCTCTAAGATTTATTTCTGGAAGAACGTCCAGCCTTCCTGGACTCCTTTGACCCTCAGGACTGCCTCCCAGGGGAGTCCCTCAACCAGCCTCCTAAGCTGGCCAAAGTCTGCCCTCCAGAAGTCCAAGGTGGTAATGTTGATTGGCCCCATCTTCTCACTTCTCCAAGAATCAAAAACTGTATAATTTCATGATTGCTATGCCCAAGGTAGCCTCCAACCATCACATCACTGTGGCTACCTAACCAACCTAGTAGTCTTTTATGAGGAAGTGGCTACATAAGTGGACAAGGGAAGGGCTATAAATGTCATTTATCTGGACTTGACATGGTCTCCCACATCATCTTTCTCTCTAAATTGGAATGGATTTGATGGGTAAACTGTTAGATGGATAAGGAATTGGATGGGCAGTTGCACCATTTGGTACAGGATGAGCTCGAAGCTTTGGCCCAGTCCTAGAGATCTGACATCACTGGTGTCAGTGAAACCTGGTGGTCCTGTGATTAGAGTGCCTTGTCGGATGATTACAGGCTCTTTAGGAGGGATAGACAGGGTGCAAGAGGCAGAGACACTGTATACAGTGGAAGGCCTGGAATGCATGTAGCTCACAGTCGTCAAGGGCACAGTTGAAAGCCTCTGAGTAAGAATCAAGGGACAAACAAATAATGCAGATGCCATCATGGGAGTCTACTATAGACTTTCTAGCCAGGACAATGAGATCCTCATGCAGTTTAACAAGACAAAGGGCAAGGAGATACACCTGCATCGGGGCAACCCCCAGTAAAAATCCAGGCTGGGAGATGGACAGACTGAGAGCAGCCCTGCTGAGGAGGACTTGGGATGTTGGTGGGTGAGAGGCTGGACATGACCCAACCATGTGCACTCACAGCCCGGAAACCAAACATGTCCTGGGCCGCATCCAAAGCAGGGTGGGCAGCAGGTGAGGGAGGGGATTCTGCCCCTCTGCTCTGCTCTGGTGAGACCCACCCAGAGCACTGCACCCAGCTCTGGGGTCTCAGAACAGGAAAGACATCAACCTGTTAGAGTGAGTCCAGAGGAGGACACCAAGGCTATTAGAGAGGTGGAGCACCTTTTGTATGAGGAAAGGCTGAGAAAACTGGTGTAGTGGGTTGGTTTTTGGATTTTTTAGGCCTTCCCTAGCAACAGGGTCAGAAATCTAAGGAAGTATTCCGTATCATCCTTTAGTCTAACACAACATATATATAAGGAGGAGATAAGAGAGCTCGCTCTCATCTCTCTTGCAGTGGCTGAAGGTGGCAGGTCTCTCTGCAGATGGTCTTTGCTTGTTTAGGCCAAGGCCTGCCTCCTCAGACCTGCCATTGTCTCTGGTCCTTTCTGGAGGCATGGAGTTGGTTGGTGCTTCACACAGTTCTGTTGTCTCGTTCAGGGGAGTATTTAATTTGGTTTTTTTATTTGTTTGTTTGCTAGCTCTCTATTAGCGGTATATATTTGGAGGGTATTTGTTTTTAGTTTTTTATCCCTGTTTCCCCCTCGCTTTTTGGTTTTCCCCCTCCCCCTCGGGAGCTCCCTACTGTGTGTACAATATATTCAAATTGTAAATATAATTGTAAATATATGTAAATATATATATTTGATATAATCCTGTTTTCGTTCAGACTTCTTCGATTTTTCTGTGGTTCGGTTTTTTTTTCCCTCGCTTGAGAGAGCTGGAGGGGGGAGGAGACAGCTCAGACTTGGCAAGAGAGCCAGGCCAAACTTACACAACGAGGTGTGTTCAGCCTTGTATAAAAGAAGGCATCACTGGGGAGACCTTACTATGGCCTTCCTGTACCTGAAGGGAACCTGCAAGAAAGATGGAGAGGGGCTTTTTGCAAGGGCATGTAGAGAAAGGACAAGGGGGAGTGGCTTCAAGCTGAAAGAGGGTAAGTTTGGATTGGATATTGGGAAGAAATTCTTTACTGTGAGGGTGGTGAGGCTTCACCAGGGGAACAGGTTTCCTAGAGAAGTGTGTTTGCCCCATCCCTGGGAGTGTTCAAGACCAGGTTGGATGAAGCTCTGAGCAAGGTAGTATAGCGGAAAATATCCCTGCCCACGGCAGAGGGTTGAAACTAGGTGATCTTTAAGGTCCCTTCCAGCCTAGTCCATTCTATGGTTCTCGTTGTTATCTACCTTGGCCTTCTCCCTGATTCTTACCCATAAACTCTCACAATCAAAACACTCCTTAACATACATGGCTACTCTATCACCTCTCCTTCTGTGCCTCCTGAAGAGCTTAAAGCCATCCATTGTAACACTCAGTGGTTCAAGATGTCCAACTATGTTTTCTTCCTGTTTTTTCCCTCAATATTCCCTGGTGTAGGAAGGATAGAGGAGAACACTGCTTATACTCCTGATCCCTTAACCAGTCTTCCTGAGACCCTGAAGTATCTCTTGATTGCCTACATGCTTCTTATTGGAACTTCACTGCTGCCCACCTAGAACATCAGTAGCAGATAATGACATGAGATCTGCATCAGGGTAGGAAACTTTCCCTTCACATTGTTACCCAGGCCCAAAGGAGGCAGCAGTCTTCCCTAAGGAATGGCTCCAGTCTGCACACTGGGCCTTCTGTTCCCCTGAGAAGGGGTCTCCTATGACAATGACCCATCCTATTTCTTTATGGAGCAGTTTTGATGCAGGGCACAGGTCAATTTAACCTTGGGGACACGTCTGTGTTGGAGGAACCATCATCCTTGTTGTTGGGTTCCACTGGTAGAACCTCACACCTGTTGGCCCAGTGCAACTGGAGAAGTGGGGCAATCATGGACACACCTGCTGTGCTGAGCAGAAACTTGTTCTCATTGTTCTCTGTCCATTAAGTCACTGTGTTTAATCTGGTGGGGAGAGGACAGGGACATGTGTCCTTTCTGTCTGTCAGACCTGTCCCAGGGAAGGCAGGATGTGATTCCAGTCTCTCTCTCATTCTCTAATACTCCTAAACTACTCCTCTCCTCCTAGAGTGCTGTCACTAAACAGAGGAGCCTCTCTGTCTTTGTAACCTCTCACTGGCATAAGAGCAGGGACCACCCTGCAGCTGGCAGAGTGTTTCCCCCAGAGCTCTGCTTGGGCAGCTGCTTCAGTCAGAATGGATGCACAACTCAGAGAGGTCGTGTCTTTCTGCTGTGTGGAGACCATTGCTCCCTGGCTGAGCTGACAGGGCTGCAGTGCTCTTCTTGCACGCCCTTCTGCACAAACTGCCACCCAAACTACCGTGCCATGCCCTGACTGCTGTGTCATACCCTGTTTTCCCACCCTGCTGGTGTCACTCTTGGTGTTTAGAGCTCTCTAAAGTCTTTTTTCATAAGTTCAGGGGCTTGGCCACTATTGCTACTGACCCCATTTGGGTCATGTCATCCACTGTCACATGGTCTGTGGGCTTCCAGCCCTCTCGGCTCCACCAGAGCTTTCCCCAGTTTGGGAAACCCTGTTGTGCCCTACACTAGAGTGCTCTGCTGCCAATCCTGACAGGACCAGAGCTGCTCACCTCAGCAGCCTTGGGAAGACTGAGCAGGAGACAGGTGCAGACAAAGAGGACATGGGAAAGAGGCAAAATAAAAAGGACATTTTGCCAAAGAAATCATCGCATGACCAGAAAACAGCAAAGAAAGGTATACCCAAAATTGTTACTCACTCGGGCAGTTGGATAGGTACCTCAGAGCAGCAGTGGCACGTGTTAAAGTACTCAGTCCTGGACATTAGAGAAGACTGGCAAAAATAGCATAAGTGAACAAGCACAGTTTCAAAGTACTGATAAAATTCCCAATACTACCAATATCTTAGGGGAAACTCTGTAATTTAAGCAACTGGAGAGGCATCAGTTATTTTAAAATTGTTAATAAATTAAATATGATAGTTACAGATATCTGTGACTGCATGGTATTTGCCCACGTTTTATAAATTTGGGGTTGATTTCTTTTTTTTTGTCTGCAACAGTAAAGCAGAACAAATGTTGGGAACTGCACCTTTCAGTGGCAAACACGGGGATCGATTTTATACCATCTCAGACACCTAAAATCGGGACCAAAATCTATGTGAGACAAGTTCCATTTCTGGCTAGTGCAGAGAAACAGACACCTTCATGGGGTGCTTTTCCACACCTCAAGTCAGGAATCCAACCCTGGGAAAAGTTTTTTCTCTCTCTGTGTCTCTGTCTCTCCATGAGTTATACAGGGAATGCTGATGGGAAGTCAGGCCTAAGTGTCTAACTGTGTGACATTTAGAATCAGGGTCACTGAATCCTGCCCTCAGCCTCAAGGATAACACTTGACTAGCAGTGTCCATAGTAGGGAGCTGTTTTCAGCCAGGATTTCACACAAAGCTTTTTGATCACTTCACCAAGGACTCCTACATGCTACAGGAGTCTGCTCTATCACCCTTTTGTGACATTGGATTGATTTCCTTGAGAGTCTCTACTACAGTTAGTTTCAAGGTCCCAAGTTAATTTTCTTGCTATTTCCATTTCCACACCCTTTAAGAGTCCTCCTTTGCAGCAAACCAAAACCCAGGGAACAAAACCAGGGACAGGACATCTGCATTTCCCTTGGGTTTCATCTGTTCCCTCATGCATGTGGCTATTGGCTACAACTCTGTGCATATGAGATCAGATTGCTTTGCATAGTGTCTACCTCAGCACTAACACTCAGATCTGCACCTTTCCTTGTCCTCCGAAATGCAAACACCAGGGCACTCTCGAAAGGCTACTGGGTGGCTGCTGGGGCTGGAGAGAAAGGCCTGGATTTCTGCATCCCATTTTGAATCTAGTCCATGGTAGATAGCAAACAAGCATTGCTACCATCTGATGGTTGCTTGGGGAAGTGAGTTTAGATGCTGCAAATGTTCATCTCAGGGAAAAAAAAAAACAAACACCACTCCCGGTTGCATCAAGAAGCACCGTGCTGGCAGCTTTCTGGCTTGCAACAAGAAAGCTTCACAGACTTATGTTTTATTTCTAGCTCCTCTCACACGACTCTAAGGAAAACAGGCAGCATTGATGACTAGAACTGAAAACTGGAGTCTTTTATATAATTAAATACTCATGTGAAGGACAGAGGTGTATTTTTAACTTAGTCAGATATTTTGCTCCTGGGGAGCTTAAAAAAGCATTATATTAAAATGCTGTTTTAATAAAAAAGTGAAAGGGTCATTGTTTTCATAAACCATCTTAATTTGGGGGGGCGGAGAGGGGAAAGCACAAAAAAAATCCCTTTTATTTCCTTTAAAAATATTTTTTTTTTTTAATTACCTTTCTTTTCAGTGCTTGAATAGATCAGTATTTACATTACAACTCTTCAATGGCATATGCTACATAGTGAGAAACTGAGGCAGTGGGATATTAAAGTTTAAAATCGCAGGTACTATATGGAAAAATACCTACACCTGACCTTACAGTGTGGCTCACCTTAAACTGCATTTTGCATGTTCAAAATCCAGCTATGGTGAACTCATCTGTCACTGAAGACTCAGCATTTTCATCAATTAAAATAATTACCTTTCTTGCACAGATTTTCTGTCCATAATGGGTTTCTGCCACCCACCATAGCATCCATCCCCAGACCCTTCTTGTCTTCTTATCCCACACCTCATTCAGTTTTAATTAGATGCATCAACTACTCCAGTCCACTTTTAGTTTCCCTCCTTTCCCTCTAATCAGTACCTAACTGCAGTTTCTTTTTCTGTTTTCACTACTTCTTCTCTGTTTCCTTCCTTAAAAATTTCTTGTCCTGAGCTGTTTCCAACATTCTCAAGCCAGATTTCTCTTTCTCATATGTGCAGCAAGCAATTTCCTCATCTTCTCCAGCTCGACTCACTTGAGGAGAAGAGAAAGGATGTATACCAGAGAAAGCACAGGAGAGACATTGCATTCAGGTACCGAAATGGTGAGTTCACAGCCCACCACTCAAACAGCAGTTGGAGCTGAAATTGAATTAAACAGCTGAAATTTAAGATATCTCTTGGAGCTCAGTGAGCTTGTGAATTTTAGAGGCCTGTACATAACTCAAGTCCTGGTCACAAGTGACCCACTGAGATCTTGAATCTTTACTGCAGCTTATCAGAGCTTTAGAGCTTAATTAATAAAATATTACCAGAAATTTGTAGATAGGATAAGAAATATATTTTTCTCTAGTCGTGTTCTCTGAAACAAAAAAAGCTTATGATTTTGAGTTTGGTTTGGTTTGCTGTTTTCTGTTGTTGTTTTTTCAATTGTTGGTATGTTGTTTGTTTGCTTTCCCTAAGAGGATGAGCAAGCATCCAAGAGGTCAGAGCTGCAAGAAGCTGGATAGAAGGCCATATAATGGGAAGTGTATGAACTTTAGGAGGAAACAGGGCAACCAGAGCTGCTTATCAGGGAGGAAAAGACCTATTTTTTTGAGGTGACAAGACCTGACAGCACCTAATGAATCTGTTATCTGGACTACTATCTGCTTTACAAAATGCCAAACTCTCTACTTAAGGAACATTTAAAGTTTCAAATTGTCATCGTTTGCATAGTGTACAAATCACACAGTTTAAAAATCCTACCTATTGGAAGAACAGAGACTTCCACATTGCCCACAAAATAGACGAATGCATGAGTCATGCTAGCTATCAAGAAATGGACATTTAAAGTGGTGCTACACTAAGAAACCAATTTTTGTATTTATTTCTCATCCTGATATTGGTACCTAAGTATGCACTGCAAAATAAGAAATGCCTGCAGCATAAATTCATTGTAAAATTAATATGTATGGGAAATCTCATTTAAAGTAAACTGGCATGTATTTTTTATACACAAAATGATTTGTTCCTGAAGCAAATGCATTTGTTTATGAGTTAAACAGAAAAAGGTGTAGTCATTCCTTTGCTTTTCTGTATCTAGATCTTTGCGCATAATCTGAAAAGTGTCACTGTTTCATAGTTTGTTACAGAGTGGTTGTTCTTGCCATAATTGTATTTATGCATCTTATAATTTTATTTTTTTAGTACCATTGTGCAGTTTTAAATTCTTTTCTCCTTATGAGCTCTGGGAATCTTCTTCTTCGTGTTAAAGTGAGAGGAAATTTTGACAAAAGAAAGCTTAATGACTTACCCATAGTGATACAGGCAGCACAGAAGGCAGCTGAACAGGGTTTTCTGTGTAATCTGCGACGAGGACAACACTTGTTCTCAATCCATAAGTCCTAGAAATAAAATATTTGCCCACTGACTGGGCTCTACGTTTTTCAGGAATGTAGCAATGCCCTCACTTACTGAGGGTGGCATAGCTTGGAACCTTAGATGGAGAAACAGGAACCACTGTGCTGAAACCTACAGTTATTGCACAGACTAAAACATAGCTCCCGAAGTCCTTGCATCTGACAGTACCAGAGCTACAGAAAGATCCATCACTACAGGTGTCATATGCTATAGTGCCATCTCTAAACTACTGTCAGATGGCAGAGGGTGACATACAGAGTTGTAGACAATTAAGGTTAACTATGAAATCACTCCTATTTACATCGATGTGTGAGACAGGAGTTAAAAAAAGAAATCCTAATGAGAAAATAACAGAATGCAATAATATGGACGTACATATGTTGCTACATGGTTAAGCTATAACTGTCCTCCAAAAGAAAAGTTAAAAGAACTGGTGTAGTTTGCCTAGAAAAGAAAGGACTAGTGGGCGTAAGGTAATGGTTGTTCTGTTCAAGAGTTGCCAAGGCAAGTGTGATGAATTATTTCTCAGAGTCACTCTGGACAGGAAAAGAAGGCACAGACTTAAATTACAACAAAGATTTAAATTAGACACCAGTAATATGTTCTCCTGATGGAGAATAGTTAAGAAGCTGAGTAAACTGTTTGGGAAGCTTGTAACATCTCCATTTCTGGAGGTTCTTTAAAACACAGTGAGCTGTCAGGCCTAAAACATTCTAATCCTGAGTTATCTCCCATGTCTTACTAACCAGAGTTGAATTTTGTTTCTTCTTAAACAGAAACCCTTCATAACATACAAAACCAGGAGATAAGTGTATGATCTGGTAAACTGAAGACCTAATTTGGAAAATATTCATGAGAATTCAAGGCTAGGATATTTGAGGCAAAAATAGAACCATTCTCTTCAATGATTTATAAGGCTGCTTTAGAGAGACAGGGAAGAACATGCACAGTGATGTAGTGAGTGAAAACAAAAGTAATTTTTAACATGTTGCATTTTCAAGAGTAGCGGCACCATTTGCCCTCCTGAATTTTGTATTAGTACTTCCATGAGCTCTCCTGATCTGCACAGATGTGACTTTGGTGGGCCTGGGAAAGGCATGACCTCGGTTATTCCCTTGACCTAGAAATGTCAGGGTTAATCTGTTCTTCCACTTTATATATGGGTTGCCTGCCCTCCTTCCTGGGAGTGTTTGAAGACAAACACTAAGCAACCATGATTTAATCACTAAGCTTTCAATTCAAAACTCTCAGCTGCTGTCTTACCCTCTATTTGCCAAACTCATGAGTTTTTATAAATGTTAAGTCTTGCTTTGATTTTTACCTACTGTATCAACCCCCTCAAATTAAGGGTTACTATTTCGCAAGACTAAAATAACACCATAGGGCATATGTCTCCAGTAACATAGCACAAACAAAATAGTAACCCTCTTCCACTTGCCTAATAGAAGAAATAGAATCACCTGGGTACATCACTGTAAGATGAGTATGACCTACTAGGTAATAACAATTAGATGATGCCTCATTCTACCTAAACCAGTTAAAAAGTTTTGTTGATTTTTTTTTAATCCCAAACTACTGGTGTGAACCTTCACCTAGGTTGTTTCTTCTCTAGAAGTTGATAGCCCTGTGTCTTGGAAATAATGGGAACCCTCTAAATATTCAAACAACTGATAATTAAATTTCATCATTGTAGATGCACAGAGGGAACCTCTGAGTTTTCTGAAACTGTTTGCTAAAGGACCTTCAGCTTTTTGGGAGGACATAACACCAGTCATAAGTATGTGTGAACATCTCTACCATAGCTCCCAGAAAACTTACAAGTAGCCATAAAATACCTGTTTCAAGTCTGGGATTGAAACAGGTCTTCTGTCAAATGTTGATTCAAATGGTTTGAAAAACCAGACTGGAAGAAAATGATTTCTGCTGGTTCTGTCCCCCAGGATTTCACACATTTTTTGTTGAGCCTATTTTCTCTACAAAAATGTGTGACTTTCTAAAAGTCAAAATAGACCCAAAATGGGCCTATTTGGACATTTGAAATAATTCTTGATGAGGGCTAGAAAGGAGAGGAACATTGGGGGATATGTAGTTGCTTTGTTATAGATGTTAAACCTCAGTGCCAGTTGTGACTCTGCAGCACTCACTCTCATGTCTTTGGCCCATTTTTCTTCAGTGGTCAGTTAGATGTATTGTCCCTTTAACCTTCCTTATCTTTACCTGAGTTTTCTCCCTCGCTTTTCATGAGTCCTACAGTAAACTCCAGAACCTCAGATGGATCAATAACTTTGGAAACCCTCTCACTCTCCCCCACAGCTCTCAGACATCTGTCTTTGGTCAGCAGTTCTCCACGACTGAGTTCCATCTCATCTCATTTTCTACAACCTTGTAATTCATCAAATATTATTTATTTGTTTTACTGCTGTGGTTGTGTTCAACCTAGAGAAGATCTTCACTGAGCTGTATGAACCGTGTAGGAGAGTTTCTGTTGCTGGAAAATTTATAGTCAAAAGAGACAAATAGTGAGGGAAACACAGTATTTTTGTCATATTTTACTGGGGTTGAGTGGGAACGTCAAACTATTGCCTTCTGTTCACACAGCAAATCTCTGGTGTTTTAAAATACTCTGAGTCCCTGCCTAGACTACAAAATCACCTTCCATTTCATCAAGGTTTTTGTATTATGCAAGTTACATATATTTAGAAGACATTGATATTTTAGAAGTTCCGATTCATTCCCAACCTTTAACTTTAAACAGATTTATTTGTTGGGTGTTTGTTTTTGGTTTTGGTTTGTTTGTCTGTTTAATTTTTTTTCATTTTACAAAATCGTTTGCTTTGATTTCATGTCGTGGAAAATAAAATCTATTATCACCTTTGCGTAAAATTTGGTCTGTGTTCTTAATTTAGCAGTTTTCTCTGTACATTGGCCACTAGAGGGTAGCACAAACAGCCTCCTGGAGCGAAGGTCCAAGTACCCCCAGGAAGACCACGGGGGACAGGAGAAGTGCATCAGGGTGGTGAAGCAGCAGTGAAGGGGTTCTGAAACAGAACAACAAAGTTCACTCCTTGCCTCTGCTCAACTCAGCGGCGAAGCCACCTCTGAACTGACTGGATCATGGATGATCATTCCCATTAACCAAACCTAAGTGTGAGTTGGGGGAGGTAAGGAATGGTACTTACGAATATATATTAATGATTTGCAGCAGAGATTGGTTTTGTCTAAATGAGAATCTGTATATATTTAACCCTTTGAGCAGCATACATATGGATCTGCATGAGAGTGCACAGGACACTAATTGTAATGTTACAGGAACAGACTCTGGATAAATTCAAAGGTGGTGGAATTAATAAGTGCTACATTGAAAAAAACGCAACACATAAAATAAGTAAGTGTAACAACAGTGTGTCTCTGTAAATTCCTATGTACAATAGCCCAGATTCTCTGAATTGTTCAGAAATCTTACTCCTACCAATAACATTTTGGCTTGTAAGTCACATAACTGCCACTTGACTTTGCCTTGAGAAATTCATTATATTTCAATCCAAGATCTTCACTGGATGAAAGGTTTACTAGCCTACATACCCCAGGCCTCAAGTATAACTCAAGACTGAGAAGAAAGGCAGGAGATAGAAGCTCTGTAGATAAACTAAATTTCATGTGTAGATAATAAGAAATAGGTCAGACCCGGTGTAAAAATTTTCTCCCCCCTAATGAAAATGAAAAGTAACAAACTGTAATATCCAAGTTAGGATTCTGTCTACAGTGGCTGTCCAGATCAGAAAAGAGGGTGGAGAAGTCAAGTCAAAGAGAGTGAAAACACAGCAGAGCTGTTGTGCACACTGACCTCCGGGTATCATGTAACTGTTGTACAGAAGTACAGAACACAGCAACAAAATACTTTAGGAGTGATCCAGTACAGAACAGGATACAACAGCTGAGGAAGGCCTATTATAAAGCAATTTTCATAAAGTCTCTACAGTAGGCCAAGGAACAGAGAAAATAAAAAAGATAAGAACAACAGACGGGAAAATTATATAACGGGTTGTAGATCATCAGTGACTTTTTTTTCTTCTCAGCAGCAATGAATCTGGTAGTAAAATCAGCAGAAAAGCAGTGTACAGGTCCTCTGATGGCAAGAATAAAGCAGACCCAGGGGAAAACCTAAATGGACAATAATTGCAGGTTATTATATACTGAGCTACAATACAGTGGAAAGCTGGTCAGCTATTAGCAAGTTTAAAAGGAATAATCAAGAGGACAGAGAAGAGAGTTTACAATCTTTCACATACAGTAAGAGAAAAGCAAGGCTCTGGAGATGAGAGATGCGGAAAGAAACCAGTGATATGATGCACCAGGATTATATCTCCACTGATGAGGAAGGAATTTGTCAGAGTTTCTAAATATAATTAAAAATCACATGTAATCTACCATGCTTTACCCATTTTATCCTTTGACTGTCCTTATGCCTGTCCCAAACTGGCAGCTAACAAACAATTTGGTGAAAAGCTGAAAGAAGAGGACAGAAAGAACAGGAAAGGTACATTTTAGGTTCAACACAAGTAGCTACAATATTTTCTCAGCAGAAATCTTCAACAGGGTATTTCTATATCCAATAGAATTTTCCCTTTTAGCTTCTAAATGGATTTCACAGAGATTGTCCTGGAGGCCCCATTTATTTACCTATTTCAAACACTTTGAGAAAAATTCAGTTTCTTCAACATAGACATCCACTCTCATGGCAAGAGCAGTGGGACATCCTACTCTGTCCTGGAAGTCCTGGAAGTCCATATATATCTTCCGTAACCACATGTCTTCGCTTACGCAGGGCATCCGAGTGATCACTGGATACTTGTGTTCAGACAACTTCATCCCATCCCCAGGTACATGGTTGCTGTGAGTTCAGTGGAAAATGACAAGCTGCTCCTGAAGGTGACTCACATCTCCAGCAGCCTCAATTGCCTTCTGCAGATGTCCATCCTTCTGCCTCTAACTTTCGTATCCTTGAATAAACCAAACTTCTTGGTTTCCTCAGACAGGTGTCATAGTTAAGTGGGATGAGTCCGGACCTGAGTGCCTCCCAGTCCTCAATGTATTTATCCTACCAACGTTCCTGTGAAGGAAAGAGATGCTATAATTCTTCCCTGACATATGGGTAGCAGAAACAGTCACGTAGAAAGTTCGTGCTTGAGGAGATTGAGTTTCCATCTCCTAGATTGTAGCTGTTGAATTGTCCCCTCTTATGTTGTTAGAATTGGTTGCCTCCACAGCAGGCACGGATTTAAAAACAATATTACTATTAATTAGATTTTGCTGCATTCATTTATTTTAACACTGAAGATTATTTGTAACTTTTTTTTAATGCGTCTTTGTCAAGAATTTCATTTTTCTTTGACATATCTTGATTCAGTTGTGACATTAGAGAAGAAAAAAGGGAGACAAGCCCAACTTTTCTGTTGATTATTTCAACTCCCACTACACAGCAGATGACTGAGAAATCCTAAAGATGAGTCAGAGGGTGAAATAGGAAGTGTGGAGAGATTGTCTTATATTAATGGGTGTGCTGAAAAAATACCTGAAAAGAAACCAAACCAAACGAAACAAACAAAAAGACACTCACGTTTCTAGATAAGTTGTCTTTAAAGGTTTTTCTCAATCACTAAAAGCATCAGTACATCTTCATGTGAAAGAGAAAAAAATTTGGGGAGTTGTATTTTTCTTGATTAATTTGAGTCAAAGACTGGAGAAAGAATTAAATCACTAAAATGTAATTCAGGAGAAATTTACATCACAAGGTATCATAGCTCAGTTTTAACTATGGCATTGCCACTAATGCAAGTTTAAGATAATACTTAGTTGGAGATCTGCAAGGGAAACACAGATGACTCAGGAAATGGGAATAAGTCAGTAAAAGACCTCTTTCCTTTTCCGCTTCATGCCAGTTACCAAGTAGGGCTCTGCTGAGGTCATGAAGGATACTGTGATCTTGCAGATGCCTTCCTTCAAAAGAGATATCAAAATCCAGTCCTGACCACTGATGGTCATTGAAGTTCTCAGAGCCAAGTACAAACAGAATAATCTCATATACCCTCCATGATGCACTACCAGTGATGGGGAGGCTTTTCTTTGACCTCCAGGTCTAAAACCTTGCTGAGTTTCTTGCTGTTGTTAAACAAACACTGTTCTCAACAATCTGTGGCCTCTTAGGACCACAATTTTACATTCTGCCTGTGAAAGGCATTGCACTGCATTTCTGTGCTATTGGTTCAACACAGAGAACTAAACAGTGGAGATTTTCCAAAGGATCTGTTATGTGAAACGTGGTGTTTTGCATACAAAATTCAAACATTTCAAGACATGCCTTTTAGATAATTCACAATAATAGTTTAGTGAAAAATTTTAGCCCAGACTCAGATGCACAGAGTAGTGCACGAGAAACATTATATTATTCATGGGAAATAGGGACACAATATGTAGATTGCCAAAATGCTTTTTGCCAAGAGAGTGTTTTACATCAGTGAATACCTGCAAGGGCCTGGGAGAGGCTAGGAAGTGGGAAACTATGGAAATGTACTGCTGCCAACTGTGGGAGCACGGGAGGATTTTGTTGGTTATGTAGTGTGATATTATGAAGCAAAGTCTTGGAGATCTTACTCCCAGATGATTGCTTGCAGAATGGCTTGGGTGTAAGCATTTAGCCTACCTGGTCTCTGGGGAGAATCGCTGTCGTGTGTTATTTTGCATGGATGTTTTCCAAGTCTTCTTTCAGCACTGCCTTGTCACATGCTGTGAGTTTTTGAATTATCCACTCCAAATAGAACAGGAACACCTTTCCCTTTACATTCTACTGGATTCAAAGGAGTTTTGCTTGGGTGGGGACTGGTAAAATAAACTGATAAAAAGACTGGATAACTAGATTAGGGCAAATAAGACATAAATGATAATGACAGTGAATGAGAAGGCTGGCAACAGGACAGGGATAACAAGATTTATTGGGAAAACCAAATGTGAATTGAAATGTTTTTTGGCTTCCAAATGAGTTAAAACAAAAAAACGGGACACAAAGCTATGCCTTGAGAAAACCAAACTCTTGGGCCCAAGATAAAAGAGGAAGGGAGAAAGAGAAGGAATGATTGTTAACAGACTTGATAAAAGAGAGAAAAAGAAAGAAATCAAACCAAAACCAACTCACAGCTTAGCAGGGGAGCAGGAGAACGAGATGAAATGATGACTGCTGAGCAGGAAAGGAAGAAGTGGAGCAAATCCTTTTGCTTGGGTTTGAGGCCAAGCTATGGAAACCGGGTGAATACCAGGCTTCATTATCTGCATTTTCTCTTGACCACAGTCATGCTGAAAGTGAGGAATATATATGATGATATTGTTCATGTGTTTGTTTAATGGGAAAGCAAAAGAATAAAATGTAGCTTTCTTCTTCATCTGTGCATCTTGCAGGTCACCTGAGTCCAGTGGATATTGAGCAAGAACAGCTAATATCAACTTCCTTACCACACAGAGAAGATGCCAGGCTGCAACATGTGCTTTATATGTGCTTGTCATTTTTTAGGTTGAGAAAAATCTGTTTTCCTGTAGACCCTTTTACAAAGGTGACTATTACTTGTTTCCCCTTCCAGAGGGGAAATACATGATGGTGGTACCTGTTTTGTAGTGAGAATTATTTAAGCATAGGAATAAGGTGAGTTGGAAAAGAAAGAAGATAAATCTTTTTATTAATCAAGCCATATTGCTAAGGAAAACAAAACAAAACAAATACCTAACAATAAATATTTCCTCACCAATGAGATTTCTTCAAGGCCTTCTACAAGCTCATGGAATGAGTTATTTGGGTTTGGATTTTGGTGGTTGGTTTGTGTTTTGTTTGGGGCTTTTTTTCCTGCTTCACCTGTTGGTCTAATAAAACTTCCTCTGGTTCTAGTGTTACAGGGAAGACCAGAAAACTGGAGTCCAAGATGAGTCACATCATACATTTAGATGGAGATTTTTCACAGGCTGAGGGGGTGGGCACAGGATCACAGTCTGGAGACAAACAGTGATATTCCATGTGCTATTATTTGGCCTTAAAAAAGACAGCGGCTTTATATTGTTTCCTTGAAAGACTCTGTGTGGGGGAGTGAAGCAAGGGAGAAATAAATCTCCTTATGATTCATTTCATCTAGCTCATGAAACACAAAGCAAAGTGGCCCACAGCTACCCCAGAGATCAGAACCAAAGAGTCAGTCCAAATCATCAGACTCCAGGTGTGAGACAACAGGCAATATTGCCTTGTCCTTTTACTGAGACCGTTTCTCTGGCATCTCTCACCAGTGCTAAACACATAAGGAGAAAGATAATAAAGAGCCCAAGTGGAGGGAAATAATGAAGACTTGTGAGGTTTTGTTCAGTTGCAACAATCTCGCATGTTTATTAATAGAAGGTCATCATGTATAAATATATAATTTGAGCTGGATATGGGCGGCATCTCTTTAATTATCTGTAGAAAGAGGGTATTCATTATGTAGATAGTAAAGGAACATCATTCACCAGAAAAGCGACAGAAAATTTCAAGCAAAGAAAGGCATGAACTGATATTTTTCCCTGTCTCTTGCTTGTCATTATGAGTCATTTCTACAGAGTCTCTCTGTGTATGTGCAAGCGTGTATATATTTTTACACATAAAACCATAATATCTGTATGACTTATATAAAATCATGTGTGCGCTTCCTTGGTAACTCCAAAGGCAGGCAGGAGCTGGAAATTCTGTTAAAAAAAAAAAAAAAGAAAAAAAAAGTTAAATGAATGCAGAGCTGACCCGGCTCAGTGTGCAGTGACTGAGGGTAAAATAGAATTTGGTTTCACAAATTGAACTTCCTTTCATAGCCAATGTGTCCTAAAGTGCTTTACATACAGTACAATGAGAGTGATGCCGGGAGTAGAGGCAAACACAGCAGTCATTGTAGGCACAAAAATAGCTCACATGTAGCCTTCTATATTAGAATCTGTTTCAGCAGGAGAATGTTGGTCTTGGGAACACTATTAACTCTAGATGCATCTGTTTCCTTGTTGCCAAGGGATGTTGAACTTCTCCCTGGACAGCCTCTGAGAGGATGGCTTCAGGAGTGTCACACCTTCCATTCTCTTTAAAAAACTGTGCTATTATCACATCCAAGTCCTCACATTTAGCAGTGCATTTATGACTGTGCCAGTCTTTGCTTTCTTTTCCTCCATCTTGGACCTTGTCTTATTGAGACTGCACAGGATTCCAGACTGTTATTCAATCAGAAGACTGGATAAGGGCCAACAACAGCATTACATTCAGCCTTTTGCATTCATTGTATGCATTGAGCTGTATTGCAGAAGAGTGTTTCATTGTTTCTAAGATTCCCAGTCACCTCAGTCCACCATCAGGAAAGTTATCTCCCAGGAAATTACTATGTCCAGGGAAACTGCTATTTGTTATATGGTATTTATATACTATAGTCACCTTTCCTCTGTGCACTTTTGACTGATTTCTGAACTTGGAACTGAAACTTTCCCACCTGGTTTTAGGAATTCACGTGAGCTAGTGACTACTCGTGAGTTTTTCCATGTTAATCTCTGTGTTTGTTAAAGGGATAAAAGCATCTCCACCTGCTAATTTTGACTAGTCAGGAATAAAATGTCATCCAGAGATTCAATTGGAGGTTCACCTCTCTGCTTTTGGGGTCTGGTATGGGAAAAAATCTAAATTCATCAATTTTGAAAAAAACCAGAATGACTCTTCATTACTGAGTCTGTTACTCAGTGCAAATGGGAAACTGAAGGTCAGCATAGATAGATGAAGTCACTACTGTGAGCAGCACTAGATTCAGGAGTGAAACTAAGTTCTTATTCACATCCCTTCCTTCCAGCACAATGCAAATATCAGAACCTTGGAAAGTCTACTGAATGCTTTAGGGTTCGGTTTAAGTCGAAATATATAAAGACTGCTTCCAAACTGACTACCAAATACTTACTTATTTTGTTCCTTTCATTAAATCATCATTATTTTAATGCCCTGATTGCTCAAATCAGGGGGATCTGAAAAAATCACACAATAGTTTCCATCCAGACTGCGTCTCACTTTCCTTTCCATGGAAACCATGGCACAGGAGCCTTGATGCAGTCCTGAATCTCATCCTAATATGAGCTCAGGGACAGAGAAACACTGTTGGGTCTACAAGCTGTTCTGTACTCAGTTAAGTTTGGGAACTAATACTGATCAACCTGACCCCAACTCATATGTAAATGTACTTATAACAAAGTGTCTTCCAGTTACATGAGCTTAAGGACAAGAAGAATATGATCCTATTAAAACCATTGAAATCTATATGTGGCAGAAATGTCCCAGAATACCAAGGCCAATATTAGGGTACACACTGAGATTGTTTGGCTGATGTACTGTTTTATCAGAAGGCACAATGCTCTCCTGAGCTCACCTGACGTTATTGAGTTTTGATTTCCAAGCCTTCAACATGTTCTATGGCAAGTATAGCAAAATCAAATGAAACATGATGGCTGGGGATGATTTGGCATATATTCTGTTGCTGACCAAAGTAAGTGCTTTGAAAGAAAGGAAAGGGGATGTGACAGCCAAAAGAGTTCTTTAAAATGTATACTTATGTATTTGATGTGTACATTTGAGAGGCAATAATAAAGAATTCTTTGCAGCTTTTAGTGCTTAAAAACACTTGAGATGAATCTTTGTGCCTTGAAACCAAGAGGCATGGTGTAGGATATGGTGTTTTTGTGTCTTATGTGTTTAGGCAGTTTCACCCTCACTTAGTTCTTATTTTCATAAAGAATAGAATAGAGGTTTTTAACAACAACAATGGTTCTTATTTGTTTGGCACGAAAGAGCAGATCCTTACCTGATATGGACTAAGATATTTTACACCATCTTTAAAACAGAATTGCAATTATATGAAAGAGCTCTTGTTTTGGATTAAAAAGCTGTGGTTTTTCTGGGATGGGCTGTGAAACCTGATCTAGATTTTCTATAAACCTCAGTAGAGTCAAAGATAGAGGGAACCAACGTCCTTTGGGCAGCAGTATTTACTCCTTTGGAAAGGAAATTCCTTACTGAATACAGTCATCAAAAATTGTATCTACATCTTCAGTAAAGCAAAAACTACTGTGGATTCTGAAACCCAGGTCAGTCCACTTCCTGTAATGGAAACTCACAAGCCACCAGCAAGGTTCTTGCCTTAATTTGAGCTCTTGAAGTGACTGTGGAAGACAACTTAGGCTTTCAGGTTCTTCCAGCCTGATTGGACCACATATTGGTAGGAGAATCTTCCTGAAACCTGAGACTCACATGCTATTTGGAGTTACAGATATTCAACTGAATGAGCCGTGTGGTTGCAAAGAAATTAAAAAAAAAAAAAGGATCACCTAGAGATAGTCATCTCTTAGCTAAAAATGTTTATCTCATAACAACTGAACCCCAAAGATACAAAATATGTTGCTATGTGCAAGATGGTGACCTCATTACATGACATGTTTCAACCATCTAAAATCTTTAAAGTAGATGATTTCCCCATGATCCTGATTCTTCAAGGGATTAGAATTCTCTTACATGCATTTCTAAGGAAGCTGGCTTCCAACTGTATGTGAAGCTAATGCTGGCATATCTTAAGTCTCAATGTCAAAATATGCATGTAAATACATGTAGAAACTCCTCTGTTCATCTTACATACTTTTTCAGTGTAGATAAGTTCACAAAGGTCATGATATCTTTACATTCATCCCATTATTTCCTGTCACAACATAGTAGATGATAGAGTTAGAAGGTTTCCATGAGGAGCCACTGCAGAGGGAGCTGGAAAATTTAGTTCAGATTCCTTGATTAATTCAAGACTGTGGAATTATGTCACAGAGACCTGTTACTCCATTATGGACTCTAGGAAGGCTTACGTATTTTTTGCCATTTCTCCCCATGCACAACCTCTTTGACTCAATGCTTTTACCCCTCCAAGCTCTTGAATCTAGTGCCTGTTCAGAGCTTCTCCAGAAAGGCAACAGTTGCCTTACCCACCCAGTTCTTTTCTGATAACCTCTGCATTTCTTATCCCAACTCATTTCCTCATCACGACTTTTCTAGTTCTTCCTGGACGCTGTAGTTCTTTTACCTTCCTCTGCCTTCACCATGAGTTAGGGCTTTCCCTTCACCCCTGCATTCCCTCTTAGTTTCCCTCTCTTCCCCCCTCCTCTATTAGTCCCTCTTTTGAACTTTTCTAAGCATTTTCCCCATCTGTTACCTCCTAGAGATCTGGCACTTCTACTTTCTGTATTCAAATCTACCATTTCCTCTTCAGCTAAAGGTCTGGAGGGATGAACAGCCCTCAATAACACCTATCTTTCAGCATCAACTGCAGAGGTACCTGGGGCTCCTAGATTAAATGGATACATGCAGAAAGCACAAAAGATGAAAAATTTTCTGTTCTAATTTCAGGTCCAGCACAACCCACCAGCTGGAAATACAGGAAGAGACCTCTTCACCCTCGTATTGCAGTCAATGGAACGAATAGAGTTTGAATCTTTGTATTATGCTGTCATTTGTACTATAACTATTACTTTTAGAACATAGGAAGGTACATGCAATGTACAATTTTCCTGAGATACTGGAAGAGTGTCTGAGAGAAAACCAGCTCACAGGTGTAAAAGTAATTTTAAAGCGATGAAGACCCTACACTTTCCCAGAGAATGCACGTTTGGGTTAAGACACAGCAGACAGATGACCTCTGGTTTTGTTCCATAAACTTATTAATGTGAGCCTGGTTCAGAAGTTAACTAAAACCATAAGTATGCTCTCCCTTTGCTTTTGGAGCCTTGAACAGTTTGACTATCCTTGTTTATTTCCTTTGCTGTCCCCATCTGCCTGTCTAGCCTTTAGAAAACAGACCACTCTATGGGTGATTTGCTATCCTGGACATAAACAGACAAAATATATATATATATATATATAAGTTTAAAACAGTATAGGAACAGGTCTAAGTTTTATTACATCCATAAATTCTAGGATGGATTTAGAAATTTGGCTGTTAAGGAAACTGAACATATTTGCAACATCAGTAACAAACAATGCAGGTAGAGATATCATCTATCAGACAGGAAAGAACTGATATATTTGTAAAATACGTAGACAACCAGACAGAAAGGGAGTGAAACAGGTAGAGAGACAGACAGGGAGAAAGAAAAAAAATTCTTTAAGGATACTATGAAGTTATAAGAGAAAGCTGATAAGGACCATTTTTGCACATTTGGTTGTAGAGTATCCTCTTTCTCTGTCTACAGTATTTCCACACATGTACATGTGTGGATGCACTCACACATGGTCTCACAGCCCCCCAAACACACACACACACACAGAGTCAACACTTGATCCCGTGCCATGCATTTGTCAGAATGAGGCACGTGAAATCAGCAGCATTAATGCTGGACCTTGACTGTCATTCCCTCTGGTTACTTGGAGAATAAAATAGGAGAAGAATGCTTTTTTTTTGAAAACAAATATTCATCCATGCACACAAATAAAGTACTGAGACTGTGCCTCCAACATACATTGTTCAGAATGAGAGTGGGTACATCTTCAGAAGTAAAACATGCCATGGGATATCACAGTCCTCTGAATCTGAGCACTGCCTTTGCCATTTTTTCCCCTGAGGCTCTAAAAGTCCATGTGAAAAGTGACCAGTGATTTGGGATACTAACATCACACGCCTAATCTCCATGCTTCATTCTCTCTAAAGTTCAGCAAACAGCTGCGTGCCCAAATACGAATTAGCTGCTTAAATCTTTTTCAGAGTTGGACCTGATTTTCCGAGAATATGCACTGACTGTGACTACAATTCTGGGAAGACAACACTCTCCAAAAGCTGGCTTAAAATCCATCTTTAACCTTGTTAAATTAAGTTAAAGTCCCCAAATCCCAAACTGGATATATATTAAAAAAAAAAAAAAAGAGTGGGGGGGAGGGTTTTTTTCCTTGCACACAAGCCCTAATTAAAAGGAAATTATTCTGGTTGCAAAGACAAGCACTTAAATATTAAGAGCTCCCAGAATTGAGGTTACGTGCACAACCTGGATTTTCCTTTGTTGTACAGATGCATTCTAATTCAGACTTTAATTACATGATCATTCACAGAGTAGATGGCATGTGCAGTGCTGTTTGTTGACTGTAGAGGACCGAGGGACTCTGCCTCACATTTCAAATACACAGAAAAGTGGAATTTTAGGGGCAAATATTCTCTCAGACCAAACCTCCTGTTCTTTTAACTCATCCCCCTCTCAGATCCACCCCTTCTCACTCTGTATTTCCCCTCTCTGTTCCAGTCCTGTATCCGATCTCATTTTTTGGTTTTTTTTTGTTTTTTTCTTGATTTGTCTCTTTTATCTTACCTCAGTCTTTCAGTGGCCAGTTCCTGAGTTTTTCAATGTTTTCTTACATCACATTCAGTATTTTAACCCCTCTCTTTTCCCCATTATTGTACCACAGACAGTTGCCCTTTAGATTTGTCTCCCTTCCCATTTCTCTCCATTTTCCCAGATTCCTCCTACTGAGAAGCAGACTGCTGTGTCTCAGCACAACCTTTCCTCCAAAGCTCTCTGTGGCTAACTGGGTCAATGCAAATAAATAACTGGAGAATTTTTTAACCCTGGGTCCAAATGGCATGGCACCAAGTACCCATATGGCTAAATGCTCTTTTCCATAAAAAACACATTATCCTTGCCTGTAGTGCCTATTGAAAACTCCATGATGGTCTGTGATGACCTCCAAGCTGCACCCAGAAGGTGCCTAGGAGGCTAATGAGGACCAAACCGATGTCAAAGACTGTGCTAAGACAATTAATGCTTTTCTCAAACTTATACTCTGAACCTGGATCATTTCATGGTGCAGATACTATCTTTGAGTCTGAACTTCAGCCTGTTCCCCATTTGTGTCTCTTCTGAATCCTTTACAGTGATACACCAACCTCCTTGTTTTTCCAGCTTGCCTGAATTTCCCCCCAGCTGTTTTGTTTTAGTTTCTGCTCTAGTCTCACTGTTGGATCTCCCTGTTGGCCCCTGAAAGCACAGGGAAAACAGACTCCCCGCTTTTGTTTCAGGTATCCAGATTCTAATTTTTCCTGGCCTGTCCAGGCCCTGTGCTGTAATGACAGGAATAACTCTTGTCTGCTGTAGCAAACCCGGTGAGAGCCGAGTCACTGGGGAATCTGGTTTTGGAAATCTGCATCTCTAGTGAGCATGTGAGAACTGCCTTTTTCCCAAGGCTTTTAATTGGCCACTTTGGGGCAGATTTTCCCAGAGATAGCAAAAAAAACTTGAGAAAGAGCTTCACCTCCTGACAACTCTTAGTATCATGCTGTAAAGCATGGGGACAGGGGAGCTTTACAAACATCTCATCTGACTTAATTCAAACCAGTTCTCCTATGGGTTGTTCTCAAGGATTGACAAATAGTTCCAGATGAAATTTTCATGAAATAATTAAATACTTTGAACTGGATACTGGCGCCCAACTTAGAGTTTCAGCCAAAACACACAAAGTTTATCAATGCTGAACAGGATTTTATTATAGGAAGACTCAAGCAGCCTTTGTAATTGGTGGTGCTACCCGCTCCTATTGAACCGCAATCTCCCTTCCTCACAGGGGCGCTGTGAGCATTAATTTGTTATTGATTGCACAATGATTTGATGATGAAAAGGTCCATATTAACATGAAGCATTATTGTCCCTACAATGCAAGCTTGCTTGCTTTCATTACTCATTATGTACAGGGACATACCTATTATGAAAAGGGATGTGGAGATAATAAACTTGATATTCTTTTCAAAGGACTAAGACAGCATGTTTACAGTGTTTACAGCACAGGTAATAGGAATATTCTGGAGACCTCTCTTTAAATAGCAGAATCCATTGAGTGGAGTGTAGTGATGTACATGCATGCATCTGCACAAATCCTGTCTCTAAACACACATCAGAACACATGAATACACACTCTCTTCTATTTTTCTGTCCTGTTTTAATCCTGGGTTTCTATGCAGTCTTCACCTTGCCACCTCAAACGCACCAGTGCTATTTAATAACAAAATGACTCCATAAACAAACTCTTTTTTTAAAACCCTGATACCTTTTGTTGCCTGTATCCTACAATCCTGTGCTAAACTCCTTTGGATACAAATAATTTTTCATTTATCTCCTCAATCAACCTTCTTGATTCTAACTAAGGCAGAGGGGGGAAAAAAAAGCAAACAACAACAATAAAAACTAAAACAAACAAACAAACAAAAAACCAACCCACACTGATTCAGGCATTAATTCAGGAACCAATCTTGCAAATGTTCACATGGGTAATCCTTCCTCAGATGAATAATCCTTCTGACCACAACAGACTGATTAACAGCAATGCAGATTAAGGTTTTCAGGATCGGGCCCATCCCCTGATGCCTGGGTTCTCACCCGAAGTTTAGTGGGTGATAGTCCCTCTCCTTTTGTTCGATGTATTAGGGACCCACATGCAGTTCTCAATTATTTCATTTGATTACGTAGCTAATATGTCCCGATCCTGTCAGCACTCCTTGCAAAGCCTAACAGGCTGAAGTAAACAATTCCCCAGTTACAAGACTTGGCAGGATCGGGCCCTTTCATAGAACCTGAAAGCTATATCTGAATTGTGATCAGAATGTGTGTCTTTGCTATTAACAGTCTCATGTCACTTAAAAAAAAAGTCTTAATAAAATAAGCTAGCAGAAAATCTGTAAATATATGAGCTGATATAGCTAGCTAGAACTAAAGAATAGACTGCTATTTAAAAAAAAAAAAATCACACATGTTGTTTATTTACTTGAAGCAAAACTTGCCTGCTATTTAGTTTATCTATTTAAGAATAAAATTCACACCTTTTTTTTGTCTTTTTGGAACAAAACTTGCCTGCAAGTCTTTTTACATCGTACAACCACAGATGGGTTTGTGTGCTATGGGTCCAGGAATTTGAAGTTCAGCAGAAGAATCCCCCTCCAGCAACCTTTCAGCCTATTCCTGCCTTTCTTCTTTACTTGCTCGTTTCCCGGAGAATGAAGACAGTCAGGACTGATGTATCACTGTGCCCCCCTTGCCTGCACCAAACGGTATTCATTAAAAACTTGCTGCTAGCAAGGGCCTGATCCAGCCCTCCTGGAAGTCATTGGAAAGCCGTGTATTGACGTCATGGGGACGAGGAGCATACTAATGCATGTGAGTACCTTTACTTAATGTGGGCAGTCCTGTTAACAACACCGAAGTTGTTCACAGGATTAACAGCAATCAATCAAGCCCTTTGAAAGGCACATTAAAAGCCAAAGCCTGGTCTGCAAACCCTTTCTCATAGGAGGCGAGTGTATACCTGTGGCTGATCCTGCTGCATCCTTCTACCCCTGGCCTGGCCATGTCAGTGCATTTTCCCAGCTGTGCTGATTTGGGGTAATATTTCTTCCGAGGAGGTAAAAATTGCTGGCAATCTACCCCCAAAATAAATAGTGTTTATATTCTGAACAAAACAAACCAAACAAAAACAAATAAACAAACCAAAACCTGAAAGACACTCAC
>NW_021940553.1:5914398-5915344 GCF_001715985.3 Manacus vitellinus
AAAAAAAAAAGAAAAAAAAGTAAAGTGCTTTATTTACTTTATTTTGGTTCCACACAGATAAATAATTTTTATTCTCTGGGAGAAACTGAAGCCTGTTACAAAAGACCTTATTCTTACAAAATTTCTGTGGACTTCTTTGCTTATGGATTGCTGAACTGGACCCACTGTGATTACACAGGGAACATTTCTCACTTGGGAACTGTTCAGCAAAGGCTGGTTTATAGATAACAATTTCACTCCTCCTTTGCCCGTATCTTTTTAAAATCCACTACAGCCCCTTGTACATGTGTAAAGGTGCTTATGGGGTATAGCTTATTTCCACCCACAGCAGCAGCTGTGTTCATCTCCGAGCCCTTGTAGCAACATTTGTGTCCGTATTATTTCATCCTGCCACCCCTCACAGCTGTGCCTGTGCACCAGGGGGCTGTACTTGAACAGCATCCATTTCTAAATGACTATACTTACGGCGCTGTGAAAACAGGGCGTGGACCAGCTCAAAGTTTCAAAAAATAGAGATTGTTATAAAAGGGACACCCGCACTGAGCAGCAAAATGACTTTTTCTACTGCCCTATTCTTTTAATTTGGCTTTCATTTGGGATCAGCTACGATTGCAGGCAGAGTGGCCTGCTCGTGGACAAGGTGTTAACAGAGCTATCCCTGGGATGGATCAGTGCCGGATGCTGTTTCACTTTTCGCTGTAGTGGATATTCCCTCTTTAAAAAAAAAAGGTCTTTCTTTCACTGAGTCCTCCTAGCTCTATCATGGGTGTGGTTTTAGGGATCAGAAAGAGCGGATATTAGGATTTTTGATGGTGGTGTGCGTAGGGGGGCAACTGAAAGACTTTGTTTCATGTGGGTTTTGTTGTTGTTGTCATTCTTCTATCACAGTCCAAGGCACAAGGCAGGATTTGAAAACAAGTGAGTCACAGGGCTGGGAATTTGGGAG